>NW_020229220.1:195887-235887 GCF_003227725.1 Camponotus floridanus | reverse complement strand
CATCATACATTATACATGAATATAATTAAAAATGTTTAACTTGTGGTAATTTTATAGTGTGGAATAAATATGTATGAAGATAGGAGATGCTATTATTGCATTGTGCGGCTTAAGCACGACATAGGTATAGCGTACATAATGCTTAAACATTTATCTTTTTTAAAAGGAAGTAAAAAAGTAAGCGCAAGCTACATGTGCCAGTTATGAAAAACTATTATATATATATATATATATATATATATATATATACATATATACATATATGCATATATATACACACACACACAGGGTGTCCTATTTTAAAAGTTCCACCCTCATAACTTTTTTAATTTTAATTGTAGAAAAATATGTTTCAGTCAAAAGTTATATGGCTTGAAGGGGGACATAAGATGTGTCATTAGTTTGACATTGAAGAGTCACCTGAAGGTCACGTGAAGGTCATATCCAACTTTTTAAATGCGACATCCTATATGCTTTTACATGTTCTTATAGTTCATCTCGAGAGCTTTCCAAACACTATAATTAGTTTTCATTAAGTATTTTCCGAGTTATGAGAATTGAAATCATTCCTTAATTTTACATAAACCGTAATATATCTAGTAAAATATTCATTTTTCGATTATCTTGCCTTAATACTTTTATGTATAAAATAATGGGAGGAATCAATTGGTGTAAAGAAAACACAGTTATTTTTAAGAAAAAATATGTAATTTGCAATTAACAATTACATATTTTTTCTTCGAAACAATTATGTGTTTTTTTTTTACACCAATTGATTCCTTTCATTATTTTGTACATAAAAGTATTAAAGCAAGATAATCGAAAAATGAATATTTTACTAGATATATTACGGTTTATGTAAAATTAAGAAATGATTTCAAGCTTGACTCGGAAAGTACTTAATGAAAACTAACTTAATTATTAACTTAATTATAACTTAATAGTGTTTTGGAAAGTTCTCGAGATGAACTATAAGAACATATAAAAGCATATAGGGTGTCCCATTTAAAAAGTTGGATGTGACCTTCAGGTGACTCTCTTCAATGTCAAACTAATGACACCATCTTATGTCCCCCTTCAAGCCATATAATTCTTGTGTGAAACATTTTTTTCTATAATCAAAATTTAAAAAATTATGAGAGTGGAACTTTTAAAATGGGACACCCTGTGTACGTGTATATATATATATATATATATATATATATATGATTAAAATGGGTCACGGTATATATATATATATATATATATATATATATATATATATATATACAGGGTGACCCATTTTAATTTTCCCAGCCAAATATTTCGGAAAATAATGAAAAATCGAAAAAATGTTTCAGACAAAAGTTGTATGGTTTCTAGGGGGACATAAGATGCACCATTGGTTTGACCTTGAAGAGTTATTTGAAGGTCACATGAAGGTCACCTCAATCTTTTCAAATGGCACCTCCTATTTTTTATTACATATTCTTGTAGCTTATCTCGAGAGCTTTCCAAAACACTATAATTAAGTTAGTTTTCATTAAGTACTTTCCGAATTATGAGGCTTGAAATTATTTCTGAATTTTACATAAACCATAAAATATCTTGTAAAATATTCATTTTTCGATTATCTTACCTTAATACTTTTATGTACAAAATAATGAGAGGAATCAATTGGTGTAAAGAAAACATAGTTATTTTTAAGAAAAAATATGTAATTTGCAATTAACAATTACATATTTTTTTTAAACAACTATGTGTTTTTTTTACACCAATTGATTTCTCTCATTATTTTGTACATAAAAGTATTAAGGCAAGATAATCGAAAAATGAATATTTTACTAGATATATTACGGTTTATGTTAAATTAAGAAATGATTTCAAGCCTCATAACTCAAAAAGTACTCAATAAAAAAATATTTTATTATAGTGTTTTGGAAGGCTCTCGAGATAAGCTACAAGAATATGTAATGAGAAAATGTAGGTTCCATTTAAGAAATTGAAGGTGACCTTCAAATAACTCTTCAAGGTCAAACCAATGGTGCCATCTTATGTCTCCCTAGAAACCATACAACTTTTGTCTGAAACATTTTTTCGATTTTTTATTATTTTCCGAAATATTTGGCTGGGGAAATTAAAATGGGTCACCCTGTATATATATATATATATACACAGGGTGTCCCAGATCACCCGTTCATCCCTTTCAAAATGAAAATGAATGACTTTTATCAAAAATCGCGAACAATTTTTAAGTAAATTTTAAGTAATTTTTAAATAAATCGGGTACGCTCTATCAAATGGTGATATTTTCAACTTTCGATTCCGACCGAAAATACGGCATCCAGATCGGAAGTTGAATTTTTTAGGGGAACACATGGTACTTTTTATTATAGATTCGAATTGTACGTGAAAGAATATGAAACTTTTGTATTTAACGTTTTCTCTGAAAGTGCCTCTGTCAATCTTAACATTTGAAATCATTATTTCATCACAGTTACTTTCAAGGTCAATTTTAAGATTGATAGAGGCACTTTCAGAAAAAACGTTTGATAGAAAAGTTTCTTATTTTTTTACGTACAATTCAAATCTGTAATAAAAGGTACCACCCTAAAAAATTCAACTTCCGATCCGAATGACGTATTTCCGGTCGGAATCAAAAGTTGAAAATATTACCATTTGATAGAGCATACTCGATTTACTTAAAAATTATTTGCGATTTTTGATAAAAGCCATTTATTTTCATTTTAAAAGGAGTGTACGAGTGGTGTGGGACACCTTGTATACAAGGTGTTCGGAAATTCAACCGACAAATTTTTGAGAGATTGTCGAGGGCACCATAAGAATCATTTTTTGCAAATGCCTGGGGTCGTGTCATTACATCGCTATGGCATACGGAATGTTCGAAAGAATCGGGACCTCGAAATATCACAAAAAATAGAAGTTTTACAAAAAATTGTTTCAAACAAAAGTTGTAGGGTGTAAAAAGGTCTATTTACATGTATTTGACCTTGGATGACGTCGTCAAGGTCACAACAAGGTCACCTTGAATTTTTGAAATGGAATTCTCCACCTTTTATTGCATATTCTTGTAGATTATCTCGAGGGCTTTCCAAAACACTATAATAAAATATTTTTCTCTCAAGTACTTTTTGAGTTATAAGGCTTAAAATCATTTCTTAATTTTACATAAATCATAAAATATCTTGTTTGTAAAATATTTAATAAAATATTTTTCTCTCAAGTACTTTTTGAGTTATAAGGCTTAAAATCATTTCTTAATTTTACATAAATCATAAAATATCTTGTAAAATATTTATTTTTCGATTATCTTACCTTAATACTTTTATGTACAAAATAATGAGAGGAATCAATTGGTGTAAAGAAAACACATAGTTGTTTTGAAGAAAAAAATATATAATTTGCAATTAACAATTACATATTTTTTCTTAAAAATAACTATATGTTTTCTTTACACCAATTGATTCCTTAGCGTTATTCCTGATTAAAAATCGAGTCCAAAAGTCTTTAACCATTTTTTTCTTTAACATATTAATATTCTTTAACATATACCTATATATATATATATATATATATATATATATATATATATATATATATAATATGTTAAAAATTATTTTTTTTTAAGAGTGCGAACTACTTGTCCACGTCTGCTTATCAACAATGAAAAAGTAGGTATGCAAGATCGTTTATCACGGTTCTTAGGACTACGACAAGGTTTAATGTTTGATACCAAGAGTGCGCAAGGAGGACGCGATATAGCTTGGCTGGGTGATTGTGACACTGGTTGTCAACTGTTGGCAGATAAACTTGGCTGGGGGGTAAAATTTTTATATTTATATTTTTATGGCTTATTTTGTTTTGCTGTCACGTCCTGATAACTCCGATTCCGTGAAACAAGCAATTCCAATGATTTTGAGGACGTTCTACAGAACATTATGAGTTCTTACAATAAAGGGGATAAAACTCAAGAATAAATAGCTGCTTAGAGTTTGATTTTCTTCGCTAGAATAAGAAAGAAATATGGCGATATTTAAATTTTTAAGAGAAATTTATATATATATTGTTTATGTTGATGTGCATTTAAAATTTTTATTTTTAATTAAATTAATCTAATAGTATGTCATAATTATTTGTCATAGTTATGTCCTAGTTATGTCCTATTTACGCTTTAATTTACGCTGGAATTGAATCGAAATAAATCTAATCTATAAACTTCTAATCTTCTAAGACTAGTCTAATCTTCTAATCTTCTTTTCTTGTTATAGAAGCGTTTTTTTATGTTTCTAAAATTGAGTGGCAACTGTAGCATTATGTATCGAAATTTTAGGAACGAATTCTTTGAACTATTCTAAGATTTAAGAAAAAGATTTTTGCAAACAGGTTTGAGTAGTCTTTCAAAAGAAAATTTTCTATGAATATATATCAGTTTCATTTTCTAAATGCAATGCTTGCAAGATTGCGTCTTACATTTTAGTTAATTATAGTTATATTTATAATACTTTATCGTAATTTATATAATACTTTACCTATATATATATATATATATATATATATATATATATATATATATATATATATATAGGTAAAGTATTATATAAATTACGATAAATAAAAGAAGTAATTAAAAACGACCACACTGGCAAATTTTTTATCAAAGTGAATCACGATGTTTCGACTATGGTTTTCCTTTTCGCGTGAACTACAAAAAATTATTTCCAGAATTACACAAAAAAAATAAATTACATTGATTTTGAAATAAAAAATGAGCGGCAAGTTAAATACATACAATAATTTAGTTAACTATTCTATCGTGAGAAATAAGGAAATCACTTCGTCAAAATTATCATGTCAACCGTCTCCATCAACACACAGAGAAAGACTAGACAACCTTTATTAGTCTATCATAAATATTGTCTAAATTTTCAGTGTCCTTTTGTAAATTGATCGTGTTGTCAAACTTTTTTATAAAAAACATTTCGGCGATTTCTCTCTTTCTTACGTGTTCCACATTATGTAAAATAACCGGTAATGACCAATCGAAGTCATGAAATTCAACTTTATGTTTACTGATAACAGAAAAATTACTTTCGTGCACTTTTATGTTGTTGCGATGTTCTTTTACACGAGTGCTTACATGTCTTTTTGTTTGGCCAATATATGACTTGTTACAATTTTTGCAGTCTAATTTGTAAACGACTTCCGTCATGTTATTAGTAAACAGCCTATCTTTACCACGTTTAATTAATGCGTTAAGTTTTTTAGGCACATTGTAAACGATATTAAGACCTACATTTTTAATCGATAGTCCGTTATATAACGTGCAATACATCGCGCAATACATTCACGATATACTAAAGATTTCGATCTTGGAACCTAAATCTCATATTAAGGATGGATGTTTGCCAGCATTTTGAAAATATAAGTTTATCAGGGATGACGAAATAATGATTTTTCTCGATGTTACTGCATTGCTCACTAATATTCCCAAAGATTTAGTTTTAAGTGCGGTCACTAAACGTTGGAATCACATTGCCTCTAACAAGAAATTCAACTTATCTCAGTTCTTATACGCGATTGAAACGGTTCTGGACTCCACTAGTTTTTCATTTAATGGACAATTCTACGAACAAATTTTTGGTAGTCCTATGGGTTCCCCCCTGTCACCTATTCTGGCAGATATCGATGGATGACTTGGAAACGCATTGCTTAAGTCAACTAAGTTTTAATGTTCCGATGTATTATAAGTATGTTGATGACATTTTTACCATTGTTCCACGCTCAAAAGTTGAAGCGATAAAATCGACCTTTAATAATTACCATCAACGCTTATCATTTACGCATGAAACCGAGTCTGATTCTTGATCAGTTTTCTTGACACGATTGTTATCCGATCGGATGGTTGTCTTTTTATTGATTGGTACAGGAAACCCACCTATTCCAATAGATATACTAATTTTTATTCTAAACATCCGTTCCAATATAAAATGAACACCATTTACAATCTTGTTGACCACGCTATTTTATTGGCAGATACTCGATTTCATTCCAAAAATATTGATATCGTTAAGCAGATTCTTTCCAACAATTGCTTTCCAAATCATATTATTAACCGTTATGTACAAAAAAGACTATTTTTTAAAACACCATGATAACGCGAATATGGACAATGAATCCGACAATGCAGTTACATCTTCGTACATTTCCTTGCCATTTGTGGAGGGCTTGAGTAGTGAAATTGGCCGCGTTTTTAAAAATGTAGGTCTTAATGTCGTTTACAATGTGCCTAAAAAACTTAACGCATTAATTAAACGTGGTAAAGATAGGCTGCCTACTAATAACATGATGGAAGTCGTTTACAAATTAGACTGCAAAAATTGTAACAAGTCATACATTGACCAAACAAAAAGACATGTAAGCATTCGTGTAAAAGAACATCGCAACAACATAAAAGTGCACGAAAGTAATTTTTCTGTTATCAGTAAACATAAAGTTGAATTTAATCATGACTTCGATGGTCATTACCGGTTATTTTACATAATGTGAAACACGTGAGAAAGAGAGAAATCGCCGAAATGTTTTTTATAAAAAAGTTTGACAACACGATCAACTTACAAAAGGACTGAAAATTTAAACAATATTTATGATAGACTAATAAAGGTTGTCTAGTCTTTCTCTGTGTGTTGATGGGAGACGGTTGACATGATAATCTTGACGAAGTGATTTCCTTATTTTTCACGATAGAAAAGTTAACTAAATTATTGTATGTATTTAACTTGCCGCTCATTTTTTATTTCAAATTCAATGTAATTTACTTTTTTTGTGTAATTCTGGAAATAATTTTTTGTAGTTCACTCGAAAAGGATCAAAACCATGGTCGAAACGTCGTGATTCACTTTAATAAAAAATTTGCCTGTGTGGTCGTTTTTAATTACTTCTTTTATTTTATTTACTGGCGACCTTCAAGAGTTTAATGTTATTTTTATACGATAAATAACTTTTTTAAAAATTTATAATAGACATTTATCATAGTTTTTACATAATTAGATTTTTAATTTTTTTGAACGCAATTTATACGATTTTATATCATTTCTATATCGAACGGATACAATAAGACTACAATCTATATAATAAAAGAAATACACGTTTAAAAGTTTATACCTTCAAATCGATCTTCATTTTTTTAAGATTCTCGCTTAAGGTATCTCACGTAGACGATTTATACATATATATATATATCTTTCTCAGATTCGCACCTTATTATAGGTTGCATATAAGAATATATCTCTTAGTTTCTTATATATATTTCTCATCGCCTATTGAATATGGAGAATAATGAGAAAATAAAGAAAAATTTTCACGCGATATAGGAGTCGCTAGACGTGACATCATATAGAATTAATATCTGCATGTTTTGATATTTTTATTTTTGTTTAAATATAAATAAAATTTGCTTTTATATGTGTAATATAGATAATAAAGAATTTATAATTTTAGGATGAATTGCGTATTCTTATGCAAAAAGAACATGATAATTTGGATGTAAAAAATCGAAACGACAATTAATTGGGAATAATTGAATATTATATAATGAGGAAAAGTTTTTCCTCTAAGAAGAAGTCATTTTATTGACATATTATTTTATCTCAAAAATGTACTAATACAAAATTTTAGTTAAGGTAGGTAACAAAAACTGTTATTCTTAAAAATTAAATAATATCTACAATACAATCAGTTAAATATGTATATGTGTGATTATTTTATTATTTCTCTTATAAGTAAATAATTAAACAATAATAATATTAATGTGCAATTTTAATTTAGCATTAGGAATTACCGATTCAGCCTTTCCTAATCCATTATTTATTGTCGAACTGTATAAGAAATTCAAAATACATAAACGCTAATGGGTTTTATGGTAAAATCATTCAACATGGAAATTAGAATATAGAGGAATATTTTATTTTTATGGATATTAAATGTTTTATTTATGATTCTGGAAATAACCATTAAATAAAAAGTATTACGATGGTGGTCTATATTTATTCTGTAGTTTTATATTATTCTTTATTCATAAATTTAATACTTGTTAAATTTATTGTGCTTCTGATTAGGATGTGGGAACATCGTTGGATAATTAAGAAATTCGCGAACTATCAATGGTAGCTAAATATTTATTGTAGTTTATTTGTAATTATAATAATTTATTTTTTATTTTATAAAAACAAAACTATACTTTATACTTTCTTGTAGCTTTATACGCGATGTGAAATTTATATTTTTCATTTTCTTATCGTGTGTCAAGTGGTTCTCGTTTAAGGCTCCGGGTAGTCCACCGCGGCCATCTTTAAATCGTGACGTCTATATGATTCTGGAAATAAATTAAATAAAAAGTATTACGATGGTGGTCTATATTATTCTGTAGTTTTATATTATTCTTTATTCATAAATTTAATACTTGTTAAATTTATTGTGCTTCTGATTAGGATGTGGGAACATCGTTGGATAATTAAGAAATTCGCGAACTATCAATGGTAGCTAAATATTTATTGTAGTTTATTTGTAATTATAATAATTTATTTTTTATTTTATAAAAACAAAACTATACTTTATATTTTCTTGTAGCTTTATACGCGATGTGAAATTTATATTTTTCATTTTCTTATCGTGTGTCAAAGTGGTTCTCGTTTAAGGCTCCGGTAGTCACCGCGGCCATCTTTAAATCGTGACGTCATAAGCGAGAAAGGACACCCTGATTTATATTGCGATTGACATCTAAATAAAATCATATTTGAATGAAATAAGACTACAAATCTCTTCAGCACACCTGTAAAAATGGACAGATACTAATCCTTTCCTTTCATAATTTATAAATAGCCGTAAATTGAGTCCGAAATGAAGCCTTGAAAATGCGAAAAAACACGCGATTTGACAGCTGTCGAAAGGAGAGGAAAATGTTACTTTCTAAAGTTTATTCCTTATACAGCTTAATATCCGTCCATTTTTACGTTTCCTTTATACATTGCACACCACAACACTAGCACAAAGCAAATAATTATGAAATGGGACGCAATGTAAATTGGGCTGTCATTTCTCGCTTACAAGGCCATTATTCACGCCTTATACTTCATCGATTTATAGCAGTGAGGCACTGCATGAGAATTTTGACATGTGGGTAACGTATGGGTAATATGTCGATACCATGTAGGTAACGTAGAAATATTTATACATAATGAGGCCCTTGTACAATGCCAAGCAAGAGAAATAGGAATAGGGAAGAATATAGGAAAGAGAGAGAGGAAAGATATTATTTATTATAATAAAAATAATTAATATTAAAATCTATTTCATATGAAATACGATATTTTATTAATATTATTATTTTATATAATATTATAATTATTATTGTATATATTATTATATATTATTATATATATTTTTTAATATTTTAATATGAATAATTAAAAATGAAAACTGGCCCAGATTCAGATCCTCGTCCTCTCCATCCTCTTCTTCCTTCTCTCCATCTTCCACCTTTCCATCCTCCTCTCCAGTCTCCTGTACTGTCTCTTCTCCAGTTTCCTCTCCATCTTCCACTTTTCACTCTTGTTAAGTAATGTACACAGCAAACGTAGCAATTAAAAAATTAAATTAAATTTACAAAATAGAAATAATTTTAAAACTTTTTGTATATATTTAAAAATACATACTTTTTATTTCTTTCCTTTAATTTTGTTCCTCCTCTTTTCTTCTTCTTTTCCTTCTCTTTTGTTTCATTTTCTTTATCTTCGTCTTCATTAGTCGACTCTTCTTCTACACTCATCTCATTTTCTTCTTCATCCTTTCTTCTTTCATCTTTTCTTTCTCTCTCTATGCTCTTTTTCCAATCTGCAAATTCAATCATGTCGTTTATTAAATGTTTTATTTACAGGACTTTAATTTAAAGAATACTCTAACAAAAAAAGAAAATAATCTAAAAAGAAAACGATACATGTTATATATATATATATATATATATATATATATATATATATATATATACAGGGTGACCCATTTTAACTTAGGCAGCCAAATAACTCGAAAAATAAGCACACTACGAAAAAATGGTTAGAATCAAAATTTCGTCATTTCGAAGGGGACATACAATGACGTTAAAATCAGCCCCCCACCCCTCCCCCTGGGCGGTGAAGGGGGGCAAGTTTGAAATCTTAAATGGGAACCCCTATTTTTCATTGCATATTCTTGTAGCTTATCTCGAGAGCTTTCCAAAACACTATAATTAAGTACCTTTTTATTAAGTACTTTTTGAGTTATAAGGCTTGAAATAATTTCTTAATTTTACATAAACCATAAAATATCTAGTAAATCATTCATTTTTCGATTATCTTACCTTCATACTTTTATGTACAAAATAATGAGAGGAATCAATTGGTGTAAAGAAAACACATAGTTGTTTCTAAGAAAAAATATGTAATTTGCAATTAACAATTCCATATTTTTTCTTAAAAACAACTGTATGTTTTCTTTACACCAATTGATTCCTCTCATTATTTTGTACATAAAAGTATGAAGGTAAGATAATCGAAAAATGAATGGTTTACTAGATATTTTATGGTTTATGTAAAATTAAGAAATTATTTCAAGCCTTATAACTCAAAAAGTACTTAATAAAAAGGTATTTAATTATAGTGTTTTGGAAAGCTCTCGAAATAAGCTACAAGAATATGCAATGAAAAATAGGGGTTCCCATTTAAGATTTCAAACTTGCCCCCCCTCACCGCCCAGGGGGAGGGGTGGGGGGGCTGATTTTAACGTCATTGTACGTCCCCCTCGAAATGACGAAATTTTGATTTTAACCATTTTTTCGTAGTGTGCTTATTTTTCGAGTTATTTGGCTGCCTAAGTTAAAATGGGTCACCCTGTATATACAGGGTTGGGCAAAAGTCCGGAAACGGTCAAATATCTCGAAAAGGATCAACTATAGCGAAAAATTGTAAATAGCAAAGTTGTAGGGCTTAAAAAAATGTACCTAATGATGACTAAAAATTTTACTTTGAGTGGAGGACGAAGATCATATAAAAGTCAAATTGAATTTTTTAAATGGAACCCCCTATTTTTCATTGCATATTCTTGTAGCTTATCTCGAGAGCTTTCCAAAACACTATAATTAAGTACCTTTTTATTAAGTACTTTTTGAGTTATAAGGCTTGAAATAATTTCTTAATTTTACATAAACCATAAAATATCTAGTAAACCATTCATTTTTCGATTATCTTACCTTCATACTTTTATGTACAAAATAATGAGAGGAATCAATTGGTGTAAAGAAAACATACAGTTGTTTTTAAGAAAAAATATGGAATTGTTAATTGCAAATTACATATTTTTTCTTAGAAACAACTATGTGTTTTCTTTACACCAATTGATTCCTCTCATTATTTTGTACATAAAAGTATGAAGGTAAGATAATCGAAAAATGAATGGTTTACTAGATATTTTATGGTTTATGTAAAATTAAAAAATTATTTCAAGCCTTATAACTCAAAAAGTACTTAATAAAAAGGTACTTAATTATAGTGTTTTGGAAAGCTCTCGAGATAAGCTACAAGAATATGCAATGAAAAATAGGGGGTTCCATTTAAAAAATTCAATTTGACTTTTATATGATCTTCGTCCTCCACTCAAAGTAAAATTTTTAGTCATCATTAGGTACATTTTTTTAAGCCCTACAACTTTGCTATTTACAATTTTTCGCTATAGTTGATCCTTTTCGAGATATTTGACCGTTTCCGGACTTTTGCCCAACCCTGTATATGTCAATTGAATAGTTCAACGACGTCGTCAAATTAACTTGAAACTGTGAATTAACTACTTCTACGACACTGTATACTTTTGACGACATTGTTTATATCTAGTGATTTTGACAACAGTAAAAAAAATTAAAAACGCTAACAAAAAGAATAAAGAAGTAAAGAAGCTATAAACTATTTTTACACACTTATATTTTCTTTATTTTTTTATGTTATAAAAACAGTAAAGATGATAATATAATACTTTCTTGAACAAATTCAGTTGATAGTTTTTTCGCTATATTGAGTACAGTCAGCATAACTAATGTTTGTTTTAAAAAAACTACAAAGGAGCACTTTACTGCAGTTTCCAAATTTTATTTAAATATGTTCTGTATCTTGTAGTTTTGATAAGTCGAACACAAATACTTTCTGTAACTGTAAAGGATTCGACCAATCGCGTTGTTTGATTCGTATGCACTTCCGTATCAAGCTTAATATGTAATATTTATTATTATTATCAATATTTGTTTTTTGTTCTTTATATTTTTGTGCAGAGATTTTTACAAAACCAAGGATCTTAATGTTCGTATCAAACTACACAGATTGAAGATTAAAATTGAAATTAAAGATTGAAGTTTTGCTAATCAGGACAAACTTTTATCTCTTTTTGTTTCGATTAGTTAAATTTCATCATTAATCTTCTATCTTCAATTTTTAATGCGTAATCTAATATAGGCTTAAGGGCCATTCCAGAATGCGTTGTAAATACTCCATTTCCAATTGCGCAGTTACGAACATTTTTCACTGGTCTCACAGCGTACGAATCATTGGCTGCGGTCAGAGAAATGCTGAGGATGCTTTGAAGCGTTCAACTGAATAATCAGATAAATAAATCTTTATTCTTTTTATCCTGATTTGTCAATCAAATGTTTAAAAACATTCATAACGTTACTTTGATTAAGCGGGAAGCACAGACTTTTACGTAAGCGCATAACCATAAGCATAAGGAAATTGATTGGTCCATTTTCTTAAGTATATATTTATGGACCAATCAATTTCTTTATCGCTCTAATCGCTCTTTTCTCGAATTGTTGTTCAATTTCTTTATGTTTATGATTATGCACTTATGCAAAAGTCTATGGTTCCTACTTTAGGTCATGTCTACAATAGGTAATCTAAGTCCTAAGCTTAAGAAATTGACCAATCACAGTCGAGTATTCTCTTCATACTTGACTGTGATTGGTCAATCTCTTAAGTCTTACGCCTTAAAATCTCAATGTAGAAAGAGTCTTAAGCGGAGTCTACAATGAGATTTTAAGGAGACTTAAGGCGTAAGACTTAAGAAATTGACCAATCACAATTGAGTATTCTCTTAATACTTGACTATGATTGACTCAATTTGCTTAAGACTAACGACTAATGACTTATTGTAGAATGGCCCTTAAGGATCGTCTACAATGGCCGTAACATAAGGTTGTAAGGCCGTAGTCGTAAGAAATTGACCAATCTCAGTTGAAGTTCAGGAGAATAATCAACTGTGATTGGTCAATTTCTTACGATTACAGCCTTACAACCTTATGCTACAGCCATTGTAGACGACTCTTAAGGGCCATTCTACAATGAGTCATTAGTCGTTAGTCTTAAGCAAATTGACCAATCACAGTCGATTATTTTCGAAATAATCGATTATAATTGATCAATTTGTTTACGACTAACGATTAATGACTCATTGCAGAATGGGCCTAAAGGTTGAAGCACATAAAATTGCAGGAGCATATAATCATAAGCATAAAAAAATTAATTGGTTCACAAATATATGCATAAGAAAATAAACCAATCAATTTTCTTATGCTTATGGTTATGCGCTCCTGCAATTTTATGCTTCCACCTTAACGCATTGCTATGTCCTGCAGAAGCCTTAGAGCCATCACATATGAAATTGCATAACTACATATGCATAACGTAAGACCATATGAACCAATGAGCATCGAGTATTATGTTATGTAAATCATGGCCCTTTCCACCTTTAAGGCCATCACACACAAAATTGCATAGCTGCATATGCATAGCATAAGATCATATGGACCAATGAGCATCGAGTATTAAGTCGCCATATTGATTTACATAACATAATATTCGATACTCATTGGTCCATATAATCTTATGCTATGCATATGCAGCTATGCAATTTTGTATGTGATGGCCTTTAAGGTGAAAGCACATAAAATTGCATGGGCGCATAACCACAAACATAAAGAAATTGATTGGTCTACAAGTATATGCATAAGAAAATGAATCAATCAATTTCTTTATACTTATGGTTATACGCCTATGCAATTTTATGTGCTTCCATCTTTATGAATACAGTCGGGAAGAACAAAAGGATTTCTTATGGATGTAAGAATTACATTCATAAGATTCCTTTAACTCGATTCAGTCAAACACTCAAAACATCCTCAGCGTCTTCTCGACCGCAGCCATTATTGTGTATCAAACATCAAACCTGATATTGTAAATACTTTCGAGATTTTTCCTCCTACAAAACGATATTAAGTAAGTATTTTTTGCTAATATGAAAAAGCTTTGATACTTTAGTAATGAGAGAAAATTCTTAAATATAAAGGTCGCAGCACACACTTTTGCATAAGCGCATAACCATAAGCATAAGAAAATTGATTGGTTCATTTTCTTATGCATATACTTGAGGACCAATCAATTTCCTTATGCTTATGGTTATGCGCTTATGCAAAAGTGTGTGCTGCGGCCTTAACAAGACACATAACTAGAAATGAGTATTTTCTGTTATATCTTCATAGTTTATAAGTGTACATAGATGCAATATAAACCTAATAATTTTCCATTCATTAATCAATATCTTATACTTACAGTGGGATATTTATGCTAGAAATAATGCATTTTTGGATCTACGCATGTTAGGCATGTTTGTTTAACTATTAAACAACTATAGTATGGTAATGTTTTTAAGTATTGTGTTTTTTTGATTGTTTATTTAACCTAACTTAAGGGAAGATTAAATTATAATGATAAAAGTAGAAAGAGTATTAAAATATTCCTAATATTATTAAAGTTAATAATATTAAAGTTGGGTTGACGGCACATACCAAATTAAATACATACCAAAAAAAAGGAAAGAATTATGACCATAACAATTATAAAGGTAAGATTGCTGTATGAACAAGATCTTAATGTTATGTGTTGCCTACTAATAGATAATATTTATTAGATAATATTTATTTTATATATTATATTTATTTTTATTCTAGGCAGGCAAAAGTAATAGATTAGCTATAATTTGCAAAACACATCCAGCTTGCATCAAATGTTGAAAGAAATCCATTTACAAAGCACGAGAATCTTTTAAGCGAGAGTTCAATATTATAGTCTCCGCTAATAGAATCTTGTGATTTGTAATGAAATGCTCAACGCTCATTCACTAAAGTACAGTGTCTGATGAAGTAATAATGATAATTTTGTATTGAATGATATTGTTAACGTGTTAGAAGATTGAAAAAAGATTTGTATTACTACTCAATTGATAAATACATCAACAAAAACAAATTAGTATATCCAAGTGCAGCATATTGTATATTATCTGTACCACAAAGGAAAAATCTTATAATATTTTGTTTTTAATCGATTTATCATCTTTACACACAATTACATTAAAATGTATATAAACACTATTTTTGAAAGAAATAATTCTGTATCAATGCGATAATTATATTTGTAATAATTATACACGAAAATTTACATTTATATACTGTGTCACGGACGACTTCCGCGAAAACGGTATCGGATAGTCGCAGTCGGGATCAGGATTCGCGATTTCGGATAGGCAAGCTAAATGATCAGGCGCGGTGTTCAGAGAAAAAGAAAATGTCTTTATTAAAAAAAAAAAGAAAAGAATACAAAGATGTGGGTGCAGTATAAATGAATAAATTCAGGAGCGTGTGTGCGTAAATATGAGAACGTGTATTTATAAGTGCGAGAATACGTGTGTATAAATGCGAGAGCCTGTGTATGCAAATGCGAGAACGTGTGCAGCGTGACTTTCGGTATGAGTTTTGCGCGTGAGAATCAATCGAGGGCAGCGGTATCCGGGGTACAATCGGTAGCTCGGTATTGTTTATATAAAAGCGGTAGCTCGGTAGCGTTTATGCGGTAATTCGGTATCGTTAGTATAGTTCGGTAGAACGGTATCGTTTATATATAATGCGGTAATTCGGTATCGTCAATATATCGCAAAATTCGGGAATCGGAATGCGTTTAAAGCCCGTCGTATATACCAGCGCGTCAGCTGTGTTGTTATTTTGATTGAGGGCAATGCCCTCGCGAGTCGCGTATCTCGGCTCGTATAACGGTCTATATTTGAGATGTTCGGATTTCGCTTTGATTTAAATTAATTGTTTTCTAAACTTTTTCGCGGGGGATGGATGTCGCGGGATTTCGCCGTGCGAACGAGAACACTCGTCGGAGGCAGCTCTGCTCTCTACCTCCTGATATTTTGCAACGGCGGTATGGTGGCGGGATGTGTTGCCGGGGTCGAGATTTCTCGATGGTGCCGGAGTACTCTCCAGCGCGGTTTTCCTTAGGCAGAGTAATTCGAGTCTAGGAAGCGCGGCCCTAAGTTCGAAACTGAGAAAACTCAGCTGAGGCAGAGTACGCTCTACCTTTTGTTCGGGGCTCGGCTGGCTTTGCTTCTAGGAATGGATCGTGATCTGGATTATTGGCTTGAAGTAAGCGGAATCGGGATCTGTCTCTAGATTTACTCGAGGGCCTTTTTATACCCCGGCTAATTAGTCTCGCGCCGGCGTACAAAACAGGTGCCCCCCACCGAGAGATTAAAAACGGTAACGGTACGGGATTTTTATCCGAGGTAAATCGGGCGCCTTCGGCTTTCCTCGGTTCGGTTTTAATCCGTTCGAAATGTTTGAACTTTAACGGAAATTCGGCGCGGTGCGCCTCTGCCTTTGCTCGGCGGATCTTTTCCCGGGCGGTAGCTTCGTTCCGGGAATTCGTAACGTGCACTGGGGGTGCATCGTTACAACTGTCTTATATAATGCATATATGTACAGGGTGTTGCATCTACATACAGCTCAT
This sequence comes from Camponotus floridanus, assembly GCF_003227725.1. Classification (NCBI taxonomy): domain Eukaryota; kingdom Metazoa; phylum Arthropoda; class Insecta; order Hymenoptera; family Formicidae; genus Camponotus; species Camponotus floridanus. The sequence continues at coordinate 218,974 of NW_020229220.1, read as the reverse complement.
TATGACGGGTTGCCCATACTAGCAGGCGCGCAAGATCGTTCATAATTGCATAGCTTTGGCGGCACAATCAGTAGCAAATTTTTTCAATAAAATTCGTAGCAAATTGGGATACAAATATGACGGACTTTCGTAGCAATAAGTTAAAATAAAAGCCGAAGTTCCATCATTAAACACATTAAAACGTGACTTCTTGCGATCGAAATGTCGTGAAGATGTCATAGATGATCATAGATGCGTGTTAAAACAATCGATTGATAAAACAACGCAAATTTCACGCCATTTATTTTAATCGCCATTTCATCCGTAACTGTTCGCAAGAAGTCATGTTTTAATGTGTTTAATGATGGAGCGTTACACAAACGAAGAATTAGCAAACATGTTGCTTATTTATGGAGAATGCCATAAAAATCAAAGACAAGCCGCTGCTCTCTATGCACAACGTTATCCAAATAAGCGACACCCAGGACATGGATTTTTTCGAAGTTTATTTGTTAGACTTTGTCAACATGGAATGTTACATGCTCCAAAACGTCGATTGCATGTATCGCAACGAGCTGAAGCAACAATTAATGCAGTAAGAGAAGCTGTTATTGCTAATCCACATACAAGTACGAGAAGTATTGGACATGAACTACAATTGGATCATACTAAAGTCCACAGAATGATGATGATGAAGACGAAGATGTAATCATCAACATTGAAGAGGAAGATATTATTATCGTTGATGAGGACATTGAAGAGGTTGTTATAGTCGAAGATGGAAATCAAATGGATGTCGATGGCTCTGAGGAAGAATCCGAAGAGGAGGAAATACCATCCTTAGTGGATTCAGATTATGCCAGTGATAATGATGAAGAATTAAGACTGAAAAAATATAAACATTTAAACGTGATGGAAATAAATAATCTGGATGTTACTATAAAAATGTGTCGCATTAAATATTATTATTACGATATGGAAGAAGGAACTAAGTATTGTTCCGATTGTTTTTTAAGATTAGCATCATCATTTCACAACGTATACTCCGTTCGAAAACATAAAACGGATTATTGTGCTCTATTAATGGGCACTTATTGCAAAGAGTGCAAGAAAAATTTACATCAAATATTACCATGCAATATGTGCCCCATTTGCACAAATTAAATAAATGGATAACATTGTAAGTATTATTTTTATATTAAATAAATTATTATAAAATAATTATTAAAATCTAATGAAATGTGTCTTTTTTCTGTTACAGGAGCGGAAGTCCCTCAACCCGACACATCGCTCCTTCCAGGAGTGACCATCCCCTGACCCCCAAATTATTTTTATTATAATATATTTCATATTATTATTATATTTTATATTTTATATTATTATATTATATTATTATATTTTATATTTAAATCGTAAAAATTATAATCATAATTTTAAGCACACACACACACACACACACACACACACACCACACACACACACACACACACACCACACACACACACACACACACACACACACACACACACACACACACACACACACACACACACACACACACACACACACACACACACACACACACACACACACACACACACACACACACAAAATGTATAAACACACACACACACACACACACACACACACACACACACACACACACACACACACACACACACACACAAAATGTATAAAAACACACACACATTTTTAATAAATTTTATTTAATTTTAATTGAGAAAAAAAAATCTAATTATTTACGCGCCTCTCCTTGCGTTCCCATCCCTGCGTTAGTTATAAGCATCGCGATATCGTTCTCTCTCGTGCGTTAATCTTAAGTCTATCTTTCACGATTAGAATTAGTAATCTCTCTCGCACGTGCTAGTTGTAAGTCTATCTCTTTCTCTCATGCTTAGAATAAGTAATCTCTCGCGCTATGACACAGAAAAAATGTATAACAGATTTTAAAATAAATGTTGTTTCAATAAAAAATGTGATTATTTACGCGTCTCTCCTTGAGTTCCGTCCCTTGCGCTATCTCTCTCTCGCGCACTAGTTATAAGTATCGTGATATCTCTTTCTCGCACGCGTTGTCTTCGCGCTATCGTTCTCTCTTTCGCGCGCTAATTGCAAGTCTCGCGATATTATCGTTCTCTCTTGTACATGTCGTTTTCGCGCTATCGTTCTCTCTCTATTCATATACTCGTTGCTCACTTACCTTTGCGTCGTCCTTCTCCCACCTATACGTCATCCTTGTCTCACGTTAACGCCATCCTTGTCACACACTGTCCTCTTCTCACACACTTTGCACTGTCCTTTTCTCATACGTAGCGCTGTCCTTCTCACACCACCGTCCATCGCTCGCGCCGCGGATCCCCCTTCACCTCGCGGACCCCCTCGTCCATCGGTCGCGCCGCGGATCCCCCTTCACAGCGCGGATCCCCTCGTCTATCGGTCGCGCCGCGGATCCCCCTTCACCTCGCGGACCCCCTCGTCCATCGGTCGCGCCGCGGTTCCCCCTTCCCCGCGCGTGACGTCACCCACGGCGCGCCGCGGTTCCCCCTTCCCCGCGCGTGACGTCACTCCCCCCGCACCGCGGTTCCCCTCGCGCCTCACCCCCCCTGAGAGGTCCTGGATTAGAACTCTCCTATAACAACTACTTATGCATTATACGAACATATATGCATTATACTACATATATAAATGTAAACCTTTAAATATAATTATCATATTAAAACAGGATTATTTCTTTGAAAAATAGTGTTCATATGTACATTCTAATGTAATTGCAAAGGTGATAAATTAAAAGTAAGAAAATATTATAAGATTTTTCTTTTGTGGTACAAATAATATACAATATGCTACATTTGAGTATGCTAAAACACTCTTCACTGATGTATAAGTGAATAACAAAATATTTACTTAATTTTTTAACACATTAACAGTATAAAAATTTATTATTGCTTCAAGGTACCACAAATTAATGAATAAGCGTTGATCATTCCATTACAGATCACAAGACTCTATTAGTGGAGACTATAATAGTGAACTCTCACTTAAAAGATTCTCGTGCTCTGTAAATGGATTTCCAGACATTTAATGCAAGCTGGATCCCTGTTTTGCAAATTTGAGCCAATCTATTATTTTTGCCTATATAAAATAAAAAGAAACATGATATGTAAAATAAAAACATGATACATAAACTAAACATTATATAATATTAATAAGTAGCAGGACTAAGATCTTGTTCGTACAGCAATCTTACCTTTATAATAGTCATCATCACAATTTAGTCTTTTTTTAAGTTAAATGAACAGACAGAAAACAATACCTAAAAACATTATTTCATACTTTAGTTGCACAATAATTATTTTAGCACGTGTAGACTCAAAAAGGCATTATTTCCATAAATATTTAATTGTAAATATTTAATTATAAAAAAAAGAGATTGATTAATGAATTGAAAATTATTAGGCCTATGTTCCATATACTATACTCTTATATATTATATTCTTATCACTGTGAAGATCTAAGAGAAAATATTCGTTTATAATTGTAATGTGTCTGATTACATATAAACTAAGAACTTGTCTTACATTACTAAAATACCCAAGCATTTTCTTATTAGCAAAGACTACCTACTCAATATTATTTTGTAGGAAGAAAATCTCGAGAAAGAAAGCTTAGAAATATATCGTGTTACATACACGATCATGAGATATTTAGATACTGAAATACGCGAGGTTAGAATATCTGTCATATATGTCATGATGTAAAGGCCATTCTACAATGGCCGTAGCATAAGATTGTAAGCCGTAAGACTCAAGAAATTGACCAATCACAGTCGAGTATTCTCTTAATACTTGACTGTGATTGGTCAATTTCTTGAGTCTTACGGCTTACAATCTTATGCTACGGCCATTGTAGAATGGCCTTAAGACCCATTCTACAATGAGTCGTAAGTCGTAAGTCATAGGTTTATTTAAAAAATAATCAACCATGATTGGTCAATTTGCCTACGACTTACGACTTACGACTTACGACTAATTGTAGAACGGGCCTAAGGCCGGGTCTACAATAAACAATTTAAGCCTCAAGCTTTAAGAGATTGACCAATCACAATCAAGTATAAAAAGAATACTTGGCTGTGATTGGTTAATTTCTTAAAGCTTAGGGCTTAAATTATCTATTGTAGATCGGGACTGAAGGTCGTCTACAATGGCCGTAGAATAAGATTGTGAGCCGTAATCGTAAGAAATTGACCAATCACAGTTAATTATTCTCTTGAACTTCAAATGGGATTGGTCAATTCTTATGCTTGGTCCACAACCTTGCTTTAAGTGACGGAGTCATAAGAAATTAACCAACCACAGTTGAATGTGCCCAGCTAGCATACTTTCGTCATTTTGACGTGATATTCTGGTCATTCTCTGACTAAAAATGACGTGTTAAATGACGTATTTATAACCGAAAAATGACGGATTAATGTCACAGATAATTGACGTCACTATAAAGACGTTATAAAAACGTTATTTTATGACGTTATAAAGACGTTAAATGTTAAATGAAAATCAATTTAAATATATGATTAATACTATTTATAATACTATTATATTTATAATACTATTTATTGCATAAGATAAAAAATATTATATAAAAACACCAACATTTATACATACACATATACATATATAATAAACTATATTAATAATTAAATACTATAACAGTACAAAAATGTAACATTTATTACATTTTTGTATTGTTATAGTATCTATAATTATTAAATAATTTATTATGTATGTGTATATATATATATATATATATATATATATATGTTTGTGTTTTTATACAATATTTTTTACCTTATACAATAAATAGTAGTAATCATATGTAATAAATCAAATATAATAAATATGTTTCATTTTTTTGTATTGTTAATATCCCACAGGGCACAAAGACGTCTAAAAGACGACTAAAACTGGACATAATTTCGTCAAAGACGTCTTTTAGTTAGAGACAATAGTCGACTAAAAGTCGGTTCATGACCCGAATTTAGTCACTAATCTGTCAAGCCAAAAGATGACTAAAAGATAACTAAAAGACGAGTAAATCTGTACATTTTCGGTCGTCTTTAAGACATCTTTTTATTAGGTTTTTAAAGACTTATTTAAGACATCTTTTAGTCGTCTTTTAGACATAATTTAATCGACTTTTACTCGTCTTTTCGTCGACTATATTATTAGACTAAAAGACGTCTTAATTTGAATAGACATATGTCGAGTTTTAGTCATTTTTGAAACTGCTTTGTACTATATGGATATTAAGTTAGGATAGATAGGTACACTACTCAAAAAAATTAAAGGAACAAAAAATTTTAAAAATTTTTTGGGTCATTTTTGAAGCGCTGTAACTTCTAGACAAATGATCGTACAGAAACGAAAAAAAAAGCATTTCGAAGCTTGAAATCTCTAGTTTACAAGCCTTACATTGAAAAATTTTTTTGGAGCTTCCGTCGAAGAGCAAACAAAAGAAATATGTCGAAACAAAAATTTTCGAAATTTCTTTTCAACTTTAAATGCATCCACGGACTTGAAAAAATTTTTTGGGACTTTTTCAATACCAAGGTCAGAAAGCCTGATCATTTAGCTTTAATTCGCTTTTTGAACGAACTCTGTACGACCATTTGTTCCGATGATATCGACGATTGAGTGAAAAGTGACCATTTTGTCTTTAATCTCTGATATCTCATGAACCAATAACGCTACAGGAAATCTAAGGACGGTTCTGAAAACTTGAATAAATTCTCTAAAAGCACTGTTCATTGCGTTTGAAGAAAAAAATTTTTTTTCACCTCTCACATTGGTTTGAAAAAAGTACAAAAAAGTGACTTTTTTTGCTTTTTCAGTGAAGCTACTGCACTTTTGCAAATAATCACAAAAAGGCTAATGTTTTCAAGTTTTTTTTAAGCTTAATGTATCCCCAATAGCCCTGTAAAATTTCAATGCGATCGGTTCATTCGTTTTTCTTTCCCGAATGATCAAACTTTTGAAAAAAATTAAAGGAACACGTTTATCACCCTAAAACATCAATTAATGATTATCAACATGGAAAAAACATTTTTTTTCCTGTTTTTCCTCTACGATTTCACATTCATCACTTGTGAAATTTGGAAAAAAAAAATTTCTAAAAAATTTTTCAAAATTCTTTTTTTCTCATTTCTTTATCAAATTTGACCGCCACCATTAGCATTACCCAAAGCGTACCACGTGGAGGTTGGATGGTCGGATTTACGCTTCTTGTGTGTTTGTGTGTGTGTGTGTGTGTGTGTGTGTGTTTGCGATTCTTAAGGATGTGAGACCCCACGGCTCGTCAGTTCCGCGGTATTTAATGACTCCAAACTCAATCCCTAAGATGTGTGTTCGTGCGTGTGATGTTAATATCGGGTGTTGCCACCTCTTGCACGAATCACTGTCCTCAATCGCTCTGCCATATTGATGCATCGTCTTATCGCTGCCATTGGAATAGTCCGCCAGATGCGCTGAAGTGCTCGTTCCAATACAGCTATAGTCTGCAAACCCGGATACTCCCGTCTCAATCGGCGTCCCATCATATCCCAGACATGTTCAATTGGATTTAAATCAGGACTCATTGCTGGATGCCCCAAGACTGTGATTTGATTATCTGCTAAAAACTGTCTTGTGATGTTAGCCGTGTGAGGGCGAGCATTATCCTGCATGAGTATAAATCCTCTTGAACGTTCTCGGAGAGGCAAGACGATGGGTTCGAGAATTTGATCGATGTATCGCCTAGCATTCAAATTCCCTCGGATTATCACTAACGGGGTACGCCTCCATCGTGAAACTCCACCCCAAACCATTACCGATCCTCCATTGAAGGCGACAATAGGTTGAACAAAGTTCTGCTGAAAACGTTCCCCACGACGACGCCAAACTTGAGGTCGTCTATCGTTACCGAATAGGCAAAACCTAGACTCGTCTGTGAACAAGACATTACTCCATCGCCGTGTACTCCATGGCAAATGTTGACGTGCGTAAGCTAAGCGAGCTTGGCGATGTCTTACATTCAATATGGGAACACGGTTTGGATGTCTTGCTTGCAGTCCCGATTCACGATGACGATTTCTAACCGTTTGGTCTGAAATGTTACGCTGTTGTTGTTGTCCTGGTTGTTGCCGTTGTTGTTGTTGATAACGTCGATTGGGAAAGTGCCGAGCAATAGAATTTGCATGAGCAAACGGTTCTCTCCGAACGTGCCGAATAATTCGTCGATCGTCCCGTGGGGTAGTCACACGACGTCGACCTTGTCCAGGTCGACGACTGTATGCCGCAGTTTCTTGATAACGCGTGTAGGCGCGATGCACAACGGACTGACTAACACCCATCATGTTACTTACTTCGCGAAAACGATAACCTTCCTCGACGAGAGTCACTAGCCGAGCGACTTCGGGTTCTGATAAATGCCGTCTTGGCATGATTGAGAAAAAAAAGACTAAAAGTTTATTAAAAAATTTTCAGTCTTTTTTGATAAAAAAAAGTGTAGTTTTGAAAAAAACTGTTTTTAGGATCACCTGTAAGATTTGCAAGCTAAAAAATATTGTTTACCAAATAACCTTTCGAATGCGTAAACACTCAGCGGGAAACAGCTTAGGGTATACTGTATACTGTATACAGTACTACACACTTTTTTATCAAAAAAGACTGAAAATTTTTTAATAAACTTTTAGTCTTTTTTTTCTCAATCATGCCAAGACGGCATTTATCAGAACCCGAAGTCGCTCGGCTAGTGACTCTCGTCGAGGAAGATTATCGTTTTCGCGAAGTAGGTAACATGATGGGTGTTAGTCAGTCCGTTGTGCATCGCGCCTACACGCGTTATCAAGAAACTGCGGCATACAGTCGTCGACCTGGACAAGGTCGACGTCGTGTGACTATCCCACGGGACGATCGACGAATTATTCGGCACGTTCGGAGAGAACCGTTTGCTCATGCAAATTCTATTGCTCGGCACTTTCCCAATCGACGTTATCAACAACAACAACGGCAACAACCAGGACAACAACAACAGCGTAACATTTCAGACCAAACGGTTAGAAATCGTCATCGTGAATCGGGACTGCAAGCAAGACATCCAAACCGTGTTCCCATATTGAATGTAAGACATCCCCAAGCTCGCTTAGCTTACGCACGTCAACATTTGCCATGGAGTACACGGCGATGGAGTAATGTCTTGTTCACAGACGAGTCTAGGTTTTGCCTATTCGGTAACGATAGACGACCTCAAGTTTGGCGTCGTCGTGGGGAACGTTTTCAGCAGAACTTTGTTCAACCTATTGCCGCCTTCAATGGAGGATCGGTAATGGTTTGGGGTGGAGTTTCACGATGGAGGCGTACCCCGTTAGTGATAATCCGAGGGAATTTGAATGCTAGGCGATACATCGATCAAATTCTCGAACCCATCGTCTTGCCTCTCCGAGAACGTTCAAGAGGATTTATACTCATGCAGGATAATGCTCGCCCTCACACGGCTAACATCACAAGACAGTTTTTAGCAGATAATCAAATCACAGTCTTGGGGCATCCAGCAATGAGTCCTGATTTAAATCCAATTGAACATGTCTGGGATATGATGGGACGCCGATTGAGACGGGAGTATCCGGGTTTGCAGACTATAGCTGTATTGGAACGAGCACTTCAGCGCATCTGGCGGACTATTCCAATGGCAGCGATAAGACGATGCATCAATATGGCAGAGCGATTGAGGACAGTGATTCGTGCAAGAGGTGGCAACACCCGATATTAACATCACACGCACGAACACACATCTTAGGGATTGAGTTTGGAGTCATTAAATACCGCGGAACTGACGAGCCGTGGGGTCTCACATCCTTAAGAATCGCAAACACACACACACACACACACACACACACACACACACACACACACAAACACACAAGAAGCGTAAATCCGACCATCCAACCTCCACGTGGTACGCTTTGGGTAATGCTAATGGTGGCGGTCAAATTTGATAAAGAAATGAGAAAAAAAGAATTTTGAAAAATTTTTTAGAAATTTTTTTTTTCCAAATTTCACAAGTGATGAATGTGAAATCGTAGAGGAAAAACAGGAAAAAAATGTTTTTTCCATGTTGATAATCATTAATTGATGTTTTAGGGTGATAAACGTGTTCCTTTAATTTTTTTCAAAAGTTTGATCATTCGGGAAAGAAAAACGAATGAACCGATCGCATTGAAATTTTACAGGGCTATTGGGGATACATTAAGCTTAAAAAAAACTTGAAAACATTAGCCTTTTTGTGATTATTTGCAAAAGTGCAGTAGCTTCACTGAAAAAGCAAAAAAAGTCACTTTTTTGTACTTTTTTCAAACCAATGTGAGAGGTGAAAAAAAATTTTTTTCTTCAAACGCAATGAACAGTGCTTTTAGAGAATTTATTCAAGTTTTCAGAACCGTCCTTAGATTTCCTGTAGCGTTATTGGTTCATGAGATATCAGAGATTAAAGACAAAATGGTCACTTTTCACTCAATCGTCGATATCATCGGAACAAATGGTCGTACAGAGTTCGTTCAAAAAGCGAATTAAAGCTAAATGATCAGGCTTTCTGACCTTAGTATTGAAAAAGTCCCAAAAAATTTTTTCAAGTCCGTGGATGCATTTAAAGTTGAAAAGAAATTTCGAAAATTTTTGTTTCGACATATTTCTTTTGTTTGCTCTTCGACGGAAGCTCCAAAAAAATTTTTCAATGTAAGGCTTGTAAACTAGAGATTTCAAGCTTCGAAATGCTTTTTTTTTCGTTTCTGTACGATCATTTGTCTAGAAGTTACAGCGCTTCAAAAATGACCCAAAAAATTTTTAAAATTCTTTGTTCCTTTAATTTTTTTGAGTAGTGTAGATAGATATTAAAAAATATTACATTATTTTTAAAATTTATAAATAAAATTTTATTATAATAAAAAATTGTTTATATCTCTTACATGAACATTATACTATAATTTCTTTATTATATCTACGCGCTATTTATAAATACTATAATACATCTTTTATTTCTCTCGTCTACATTGAATGCATTTATTAATTAAATAATAATGCCGACCCTGTATTAGTTTAATTCAAAATATATCAAAAAACATTTATCACAATGCAATATGCAGCCACTGTCAAATATGATTTACTTAAAACTATATTCCTTTCAATTTAAAGAAAAATATATCACAAAACAAAAATAGAAAAACTATTATTCAATATATTTATAATTTAAGTATCTGTAATAAATTACAGTTTCATTTATAAATGCGTGTGCATGTGCGCGCATGTGTATGTAGAAAATCGATTAGAAATGAGCGATATATTTGTAAAAACCAATTCTGACCTATTACAGGTCAAATCTGAAAAAAATTGTGCATCTTTTTTTGTCGGTGCGTTTCACGGATATAATAGTAATATTACAATTAATCAATTCATACATTTTGATAGAGTTTAAGCAATTAAACGCATTTAATTTTATACATATAATAATATGTATTATATTAAAAGAAAAGCGCTATAATTAATTGATTGTATCATTATATATATATATATATATATATATATATATATATACAGGGTGTCCGTTGATTTTCGACCTTAATGAAATAAATAAGTAGATTGGTTCGAATTAAGAAGGAATGACCTGTATTGTTTTGGGATTGTCGCAATAATTAACGAAATATTAAATAAAAAAGATCGGCCAATCTGCGTGAATAAAAGCGCGCGGTGACGAGAGTCGTCCCACCGTAATACGATACTACGAGCGCGGTGAAGCGGTGGGCGAGTCGCTCTCTGAGACATGATGGTGGTTTGCGATATATCGCAATACCGCGCCGAAAAATGACCCGTCCCCCCTTTTCGTGGCGAGAAAATGATGCGCTATCATTTCCACACCACCTTGCGATAGATAGCATGGTGCGCTTTTTTTATAGTGGTTTCCCCCATAGGCCTATTCCACTCTCAATTTAAAAATTATTCAAAATGCCATTTACTATACGCTGAATATATCGTAAATGTAAAAAATTAATGGACAGTACCTTTACAAAAATTGATTTGTGGTTGAAAATCCCTCGATAAAATGTATTGCACACGTTGATAATGTGATACGATGATAAAATTCTTCAAGAATCCTTCTTCATCTCGTACACGAAAACGCACTGCTGGACCGGTTATCCCGATATTATGCACGACACTCAGTTTCACATAATTATTGCACAACACGTAAAATTGTACGGCCACTTGGTTTTCGTGCACGCCCGAGAAATGATTCCATGTAAATTGCGGCCGCACGATAAGTATTTTCTCCCGCTAGTTCGTATGCTACAATCATGTCCGTATATTCCTGCGGAGTATACTTCATTTTCACTGGTAATTAACTGCGCGAACATAAGATTTTTCATAAGCGTCTTAGCTCTCGCACGTTGTTCCCAGACTGCGTACGCCAGTAGCACGCAACTACAGCTGAGCGGACATGTGTGTAATCATAGTGCGCAGACGTCGAACTCACACGTACGCTTACACTCGCATGTCCGCTCAGCTGTCAGCTGTAGTTGCGTGCTGCTGGCGTACGCAGTCTGGTAACAGCGTGCGAGAGCTAAGACGTTTTAATAAAAATCTTGTGTTTGCGTAGTAAATTAACAGAGAAAATGAAGTGTACTCTGCAGGAATATACGAATATAATTGTGGCATACGGGCTAGCGGGAGAAAATACTTATCGTGCGGCCGCAATTTACATGGAATCATTTCTCGGGCGTGCACGAAAACCAAGTGGCCGTACAATTTTACGTGTTGTGCAATAATTATGTGAAACTGAGTGTCGTGCATAATATCGGGATAACCGGTCCAGCAGTGCGTTTTCGTGTACGAGATGAAGAAGGATTCTTGAAGAATTTTATCATCGTATCACATTATCAACGTGTGCAATACATTTTATCGAGGGATTTTCAACCACGAATCAATTTTTGTAAAGATACTGTCCATTAATTTTTTACATTTACGATATATTCAGCGTATAGTAAATGGCATTTTGAATAATTTTTAAATTGAGAGTGGAATAGGCCTATGGGGGAAACCACTATAAAAAAAGCGCACCATGCTATCTACCGCAAGGTGGTGTGGAAATGATAGCGCATCATTTTCTCGCCACGAAAAGGGGGGACGGGTCATTTTTCGGCGCGGTATTGCGATATATCGCAAACCACCATCATGTCTCGGAGAGCGACCCGCCCACCGCTTCGCCGCGCTCGTAGTATCGGATTACGGTGGAACGACTCTCGTCGCCGCGCGCTTTTACTCACGCAGATTGGCCGGTCTTTTTTATTTAATATTGTTCAAAATTAAAACTATCATTCTAGTTCAAAAATCGCATAGCGAAATCCGCATGTTTTCGCTAATAAATAATCGAGAATTTAAAATTAACCGGCGTCGAGAATCTTCTCGAATTGTCTATTTATTAGAAAAAACTCGAACGCTCGAGTTATCGCGCTTTTTTTCCACCAAAAAAAACCGCTCATCATCACCGCTGACAATATTATTGTCAACCGCCGTTGAAATCTACGCCGCTCATGGGCATGTGCGCCCATGCGTCACGATCAGCTGATCGCCAATCAGCTGATCTAAAAAGATTGCGCGCATGGAAAATAAACGACATACAACATGAGACGTCATCAACAACCAATGACACACGCCGCAATAGTGTCACCGCTAAAATATTAAATTAATTGGTCCACGTCGAAGCGGGCCCAAAAATCCGCTCGCTTTATAATGGGCACCGCGCGTGGACCAGCTAAGTCTCGCACTTATCGCTGCTCGCAGTATTCTTAAAACCGCTTCGCTTCGCAAAACCGCTTTGTCTAACCGCAAATATAACGACCGCTTTTCACACGGACTTTCGCAATTTCGGCTTCGGAACTAATTTCTGTACCTGAAATATTGGTGTTCATTTTTATTTGTGTAAACTTTATTAATTGTGTGGTGTAAAATAAAAAACTGGAAAAACCAAAAAGAATTACGTGTCGTGAGAAGTTTTTTTTTGCGTTTAAACGTTCTGTTCGTGACCATCCTTCTGCCGCTTTCTCAAACTTTGCGCTGTCGCAGCAATTCGCGCTTACTCGCGAACAAATATTTCGTTAATTATTGCGACAATCCCAAAACAATACAGGTCATTCCTTCTTAATTCGAGCCAATCTACTTATTTATTTTATTAAGGTCGAAAATCGACGGACACCCTGTATATATATATATATATATATATATATATATATATTATATATATATACAGGGTGTCAATTAAGTCCCGGGACGGCTGAATATTTTCTCATGTAAGGTATTTTTGAAAAAGGTCAAGGTCATTTCTGAAGTAATTTTCAACGAGGAATTCAACGGTGACCTTCAATTTGACCTTGAGCTTGACCTTCAAGGTTATTTGAAGGTCAAAGTGTTTTTTTTAAATAGGAACCCCTATTTTTGATTGTATATTCTTATAGCTGACCTCGAGAGCTTTCCAAAACACTATAATAAAATATTTTTCCCTCAAGCATTTATCGAGTTATGATGCTTCAAATCATTTCTTAATTTTACATAAACCGTAAAATATCTTGTAAAATATTCACTTTTCGATTATTTTACCTTAATACTTTTATGTACGAAATAATGAGAGGAATCAATTGGTGTAAAGAAAAGACATAGTTATTTTTAAGAAAAAATATGTAATTGTTAATTGCAAATTATATATTTTTTTTCGAAACAACTATATGTTTTCTAACAGATCCACAAACGTTGGCGCAGCCATGATGATAAGATCCGATCGCAGACTGATGTCGATCGTCAAACATCTCAATCTTTTATATTTTTCTTCATGTGCAATGGAGGGGATATTTGCTGACCTATGTAATTTTGCGGACTACATTAGTCAATGGATTATATTCGACAACCCGATCGTGCAAGATGAGACAATAGGCGGTAGTATTCGTCGGTATATTTTCCCTGCACTCAAACTCTATTCTCACGTCTACGGTAGCAGTTTTGACAGACTCGTTTTGTCGCGAGCAATCAATGACCGCTAGAGGACCGCAATGTAGAAATTTTGGAATGGTTAATAGCGCGGTGCTATTATCACATCCGTAATAAGATTTGCGAAAACGAGAGTATATGTCGAATAGGACGGCGACGGCGAATCTATTTTTTTCAAAATCTAAATTTAAATCATCATAGGAATAAAATTCCGAGTTTAAATAGAGTTTAACGTTGGTCAATTTGCAGATATCGAACAATGTAATATCTTGCGGCACCGAATTCTTTTTACCAGTTTGCAGTGCAAAAATCACGTATCGCGGTTTCTTTAGCTGGGAGGCGGCTTTCACGGTCCACGAATGTTTAGTCGTGCTATGTAGCAGAGGAAATTCGTATAGATCCCAAGATCGGAAACTCATGTTCAAGTATCGTCCGCTTTCCAACATTCGCAACATTGATAATTTATTAATCTCGTTCAATATTACATGAGGCATACGCCACTGTATCTTGAGTAATTCAATCTCAGCTTCCGACGACGGATGTCCGAATAGACAATTATTATCGTTGCGCGAACGTATCAAAATCAATTCGTGACGAGCGTTAATCACAACGCGTTTATAATCTTCGCAAAATCCCAGCAACATGTTGAGCGGCAAAGTTGAAATAATTTTTGTCACCGTTGTACGTCAAATCCCACAATGCATTCTTCAAGTTTATACTTTTCTGGTGCGTTAGTAGAGAGACATAATTTTGGAGCGTCGATGTTATTCCAACATTTTTGTTGCGATCAATCTCTACTCCGTCGAGTTCGTATCGAAGCTCATCAAACACGCAATTGTTTCCCAATACGACCTTCATTTCATCATTCGCTTTACGCATTAAACATTAAACCTTCCCTCGATGTAAAGAAAGGTTTCGCACGGAAACGTGTACAAATCCTGATGTTGTATAGATATTCGTATCTCATCGATGTATCCAAGCGTCGCATTGGCGTACGGATTGTACGTATGAGTCTCAATCTTGACGATGCGATCGTCAAAGACTGGATCACCTCCAATATTCAAAATATCAATCATTCTTTTCGTACGATGAATCCCAATGATTTCAAAAATTCACGATTCAACGCGCTCAGTTTCTTTTTAACGGCAATCTTATTATTGTCGCTCGATACCGCTCGCCTTACTGCAATAGTATTGTCCCGCGTAAAAGTATTGTCTCTCGCGTGCTCCGTTTCGTTCAGTACAAGCATACTATGTTTGTCGCCGCCGTATATGCAATCTTATGGTAATTTCCTCTCCTCGAAAATCGAGCAATCGACCTCTTTGATCCACAATACGTATCGTTAAATCCGTAATGCTCCGTACAACGATCGGCAGATAAATGATCTGTGCCGGCGTTTCCGATATCTTATATGGCGGTACGTTCGGTGAAAATTCATGTATCGTGTGTACGCGCATGCCGTTGCTGTACGCACCTGTGGTCACGTTGCATTCTATACGAATAATATTTACGTTTATAATATTAACAGATTCGTCCGATTCATACTACTTGCGAGGTTGCAATATACGATTCGACAAGAATCCAAGCAAGGATCCTACATTGTCGGGTTTGGTAAAGTTTATTCTGTAGGCGCATTTGATTTCGCTCTATAGCGTACTGTGATTGGCGCGGAGCACTATTCGATATTCCTCATCATAATCGTTTTCAACATCTCTGGAAAGATGTTCATTTCGCAAAATTGCGCATTTGAGATAGTCATTTATGACATGCAATTCGTACGATCCTTCGGGAATCGTAATTTCCTTGTCGTCGTTGCCAAAATAAAATTTATTATTTGAAAAATTTACGTTCGGAATCGTATGATAAATTTCAAAATCCGTTAATCCGAGCTCGTAATCGGCATCGGTCAAATCTATAGCGGGGAAATAGCTTACAGCGAGAACGCTGCTTCTGCCAGTCAACGTAAGTGTCAGTGACATGTCGAACGAATACTGAGTCATGACGATGGATCGTCAGGCTTTAAATTGATCGTTTGAAGAAATTTTAAACACAACTGTCCACAGATACTCTGATTATAACTTTTATAAGATGTGTAATTGTATTCAATTTTCACTCGTTCGAAATATTGCACAAGTTCCTTGGGTGATCGAAGATTTCCAAAACTGTCGAAATATACGATACGATCACGTATCGCGTACCCTCTTTGCGTACGCCACCCAATGAGTACTGGGATCATCAACGTCATCCAAATTGACGATACCGCTCTCGTTTCGTCGTACACCGCTTATCGGTAAATTATTGCGCATGAAAACACCTCTAAAGAAAGGTATGCGCATACGTTTCGCAAATTGTTCCCATTGCACGTTAGTTGTCGCACCCGTAGGCATTTTTAATGTTTTTTCGACGTTTTTTTTTCTCTTAGACTTTGTTGAGCATCCCTGTCCATGCTTGTACGGAGCGAGATAAAGTCCGCGAACTTCCATAGCGCGATTGTGACGCTGCATCTCTTCCAGCTGACGTTGCGCCGCCTTGCTATCATTTACCGCCATTGCGATTCCCGTCGCACCACCGGCCAAAGAACCGATAACTCCCAACAACGGTAAAAGTGGTAAAATACCACCGCGTTTCGCTACTGAAAGTATTCGTTTTTTCTTCCTCTTTGTCGTCGCTTTTTCATTCCCATGCCGAGTTTTGTCTTTGCCTTCATTGCCGCCCAAACAGTCGTAGCGGCTGCTCTTTCACCAAGAGTCGAATCCCTCGCGGTAATGCGTTCTCGCGCTCTTGCAGCTAGTATGCGATCCGCAATGTGACGTTGGTCGAGGTCGTTGCTTCGCGCGTAAGCAATGTCGTGTTCGCGACACGCCGCGTCCAATGGATTGATACCTCGATCGCGTCTAGCCAATCGTTTCTCTAATCGAGTTCCCGGCCCGCAAAACTGATAACCGGGAATATGTAATTCGATGGAAAGCGCGTTTATCGCACGATTTAAAAGACCGCTACCTCTTACGATTCTCGCTGACATTCGTAGCAATCTTTTATCAACGGTGGTGGACCGTCAATGTGTGTTCGTTGCCACAACTGGTTGTAATGTCGCATGCACGAACGATATTGTCGAACCTCCGAATCAGCCTTTATATATTCTGGAAGCTTGTCCCACAATCGTTCCACGTAATCACCGAAATTTTACAGTAAAAGAATCTTTGGGATATACTGCAATTGTTCAGCGGTAAGCCAGAGAATGTCTCTCTCATCCGATAGAAGGAGAAACATTTTTGATACTGAGCGGTTTCGAGTCGAGACACTTCTATAAATAGGTCTCCCCCTCGCGATCATTCGCAAAATTGATTCGAAAGAGAAAACATGCGGTTCGTGCGACAAGCGCGGGTAATCAAAGTATCAAATTTCGACGATAGACTAATATCGGAGAAAAAAGTACGCAAGCATGGAAACATGCTGCCGACTACTATACGCGGTATCGTTTGCGGCCCTTCAAACTGTGGTAAGACAAACGTGTTGATTAGTTTGATAGAAAGTCCGCACGGTGTACGTTTCGAGAACGTGTACGTATACTCGAAATCGCATCAACAGCCGAAATACAAATACTTGGAAAATTTACTAACACCTATAGACGAAATTGGTTATTTTACATTCTCTAATAACAGCGATGTCATTCCACAAAACAAGCAGGATATGATAAGAGAGTACTTTGCAATGGGTCGACACTCGAGCGTTGACTGTTTCTATCTTTGTCAGACGTACGCCAAGATACCTAAGCATCTTATACGCGACAACGCGAACCTGCTGATCCTGTTTAAACAAAACGGCACAAACTTGAAACATGTGTACAACGATCACATGAATACCAATATGTCTTACGATGATTTCCGTGCATTGTGTCAGAAATGTTGGCAACGCAAATATGGCTTCGTAGTCATTGATAAAGATAGTACGTTGATCAATGGACAATATAGAAGGGGATTTAATGATTTCGTGATACCGTAAAGCGATCAGTCATCATCGACACATCGATCGAGCATCATGAACGGCGATCGTGAAAAGATTGCGACAGAGATTGCAAAAAACGAGTGAATCGATTCGCAAAAAATATCGCGCTTTGAAAACTGGTAAAATGGAGGAAAATATCATATTGGAAAGGCAATTTAAACCGATTATCGAGCCTTTAAAACAGCTTGTCGAAAATACTGTGGAATCTGATGCGTCGAAAATGGAACCGTTGAGTTTGACGTTTGAAGAGAAGCACGAGGAAAATATAAAAGAGTCCAAGCAAGGAATAAAGCGAGCACCGATAAATATGCCGATAAACGATTCACCGATATATTCGACACCGAATCGATCAAAGCGAAGGAAGCAATTTTCTAATATGGCTACTGTTTCTACTCCGATAAAAGTACAACCGCGTCAAACAATACCATCCACATCCGTCGACGAAATTTACGAGACCACAACCGATTCGTTTGTAACATCGGTCCGACACGAATTAGAAACGTCCGAAGGTCAGAAAACGTTCCGAGAGCATTTAGGTCCACTGGCGCAAAAATATATAGGAGATATTATGAGTGTTGATAAAAATAAGAGCATGGATTACGTCTACGGTGTTAAATTTACCAACGAAGGAATGATGCTAGGTGATAAATGTTTCGATGTGGACAAGGAAGAAAATATAATTATCGATGGAATAAAATATAAGGGAACCGAAGGAATATACGATTTGATTTTTAAAAAATTTCCCAATCATAAAAAATATACTCGAGACGATTTGCATAAACATCAAAGTATATTAAATATAATAAATGCGCATAAGCGCGTCAACAAAGTTAATAATCCTATTAAAACTAATAAAGGGTACAAGTACAAATATATAATTGCACCATTATTCTCCGATAGAAAGATGGGAAGAAGTATAGACGCGCCGTGCACCATGACGCTAAGCGACAACATGATCGATTACGTACATTGGAACGATCCCAACGAATTGGTGGATCGTTTGCGATTGCTGGACGCCATCGAGCCGGCAACAATGCTCACGACAATGAAATCTTGTCAATTATCGAAGAACTTTGCGAGGCATTATTATAAATTAAACTATGCGTCGGCGATACGTGACATTCGGTCAATGTTCTCGGTACCGAAATGTCGATTAATAAATTTGGATTATCGTTGGGAACGTCGAACAATTTGTACTATGAATGGAATGGATTATTGAGAAATTACGTTCGCGATAACGCTCTTTGTCAAACTACTACCGGCTTTGACGCAAGGTCGCGCAAGATTCAACGCGTAGCGCAACCAGAAGCTGATGCCGACGTCGTCAACAAACGATACGTGAATAAACTTTTGAGAGATCGACAGGGAGAAATTGAGCAAAAAATTATTGCGCTCGAAACAAACGTGCAGGCGCTGCGATTAATGATGGATGAGATAAAAAATGTGCTGAGACATGCAACATCTAACTCGACACAGTAAGCAAGATATACGGATATACTAATATCGCATATTAATTATGCCTCGATCAAACGTGCGAGAGAACAAAAACACCTCCGAAAAGCGGCAATTAGTCGAGGAATTACATGCTCCGGCGAGAAGAAATTTTCCACGAAGACGCGTCATTGTACGCGGATACGATGATCTGTGGCAGGCGGACGTGGTGGACATGCGTTCGTACTCTCGACAAGGGTCATAAATACATACTCACGGTTATCGATGTGTTGAGCAAGTATGCGTGGGCCGTACCGCTCAAGAGTAAGAGCGGGAACGAAATGTCCGAAACGATGGCAAAGATTATTGGAGACGATAAAAGGTGTCCGAAAAATTTTCAAACCGACAGAGGAAAAGAATTTTACAACTCGAGTGCGCAGAAACTCATGAAGAAACACAACATTAATCATTACTCGACGTATTTCGTTATGAAAGCCTCGGTCGTGGAACGATTCAATCGTACTTTAAAAAACAATATGTGGAAAATGTTTACGCTGAATGTAAATTACAAATGGATCGACGAACTATCTCGACTCGTTGCGTACAATATGCGAAAACATCGCACCATCGGTATGAGACCTGTCGACGTCACTCCAGCGATCGCCGAAAAACTTTTAAATACGGTGTACAGCAACGTAAAAATTGCGGCTCCGGCAAACACAAAATTTTATAAGTAGGCGATTCAGCAACGCGTTTGAGCAAAATACAAAAGGACCATCTTTTGAAAAAAAGGTTTCACACCAAATTTGGACGACCCGAAATGTTAAGATTATCGAGGTGCAAAAAAATTAAGTCCGCGACATTCATACTCGAAGATCGCGGGAAATCCTCGTCGCTGAGAGGTTCTATCGAATACGAAGTTACAACGCCGTCGCAATCCCAACGCTATATCTCGTGAAAAAATTTAAAAAAAAGAGGACAGCGTTATCGTGGAAATGGTTGGAATGGCATTAAATCAAACAAACTCTTGGATTCATAAAAAATAATGTATTGTAAAAACATTTATTAAACATAAAATTTATGCGTATAAAATATATAAGAATTTATTGAAAAAAAAACAATAATTAAAAAAATATTATAAAAAAAAAAAAAAAAAATAAAAAAAAAAATAATTATTTTTTATGTATATTATTTATAAATTATTATTTTAAAAATTTTATCTAATTAAAATAAATAAAAATAAATGTGAATTATTTTTAAGTAAACAAAATAAATAATAATATACATATATTTATATTATCAATTATTTATTTTTATATTTAATAACATATAATACGATTTATATTATTATCATTTTATTATTAACATCTTTTTTTTATGTTATCTCGATTAATTTCCCTACCACAATTGTTTACGTGCGGTTGGTGATAAAAGTCGGGTACGAGGGTATGAACTCCGCTGGTTTGCGGCGTAGCAAGGACTCAGGAGCAATTTCGTTCTGTACGATCGGTATACTTGGATGAATAATATCATATACACTTACTTGCATACGACGGTCATTCAATCTCTTCATTCCCAAGCACCGGTGTAATGTTAACACGTTATCTTCTCCGGACAACGCTGCTCTTGACGCCTTTGCTTCTTCGTATCCTTTTCCTCATTCATCTTTCGTAACGTCGACATCTTCTCTGAGCCCGAGCGAATTCAGTCATTTATGAACACCATTGTTTCGTCCTTCATCAGACCGTACCTTATTTAGAAACCGGTTATACCGATTGCATTTATCCACCGCAAACGGCTCGTCATGTCAATTAGCGATGTCGCGCTATCACTATTCTTTAACACATCACGCGCGCCGATTGATATATAGACTGTCTCGTATCGGGTATACATTACTCCGACATTTACGCGAATCAATTGCGCCATATACTCGTGGATGAAATTCTTACAAAACATGTCTTGATATGTCGTAAAATCACAGTACCCACCGTAAATCGCTGTTGTAGAATTTCACCTCGAGTTTACGCAAATTCTACAGCGATTAAGTTTCCCGAAAAATATATTTCTATCCTTGGAAATTTGTTTCGCAATTCATCGCCCTCTTGCGCACGTTACCGAGCCGTCCCACTTTTTAATTAATTGTTACATCGACACGATTCGCACATTTTCCATCGTTTTACCAAACACAGATATTTATAATTTGTATAAATGTTTTTTTCGAGAATCATTTTAGCCAATGTTCGTGAAAAGATTGTATTTAATTCTATGAATTTTTGAAAGCAGGAGATTTGTTGAAGAATTGGTAAATTCTTGTGTATTTTTGTTACACGGAACGCCGTGCCGCTTAGCCAACTGTTGCAGATTGCTGAGGAGTGTATCACGTAACGCGTATTATCGATAACGTGCAAACAGCTTGAAATCTGCTTGCCAGTAGTTTGTCGCGTTGTTCGGGCAAAACTGGTAGGTCAGGTGCCATCGGTGAAGAGTTGCGTACGAGCCACTATCAAGGATATAGCCCGTAGGCGAATCTACCTATGGATGATGACGTCAAGAATTGACACGTCGTCAACCCATCGAATAAATCAGCATAAGGGCAACGTTACACATTGCAGATTTCACATGCTTGTCCCGTTTCTGCTGCGAAAGAATATCGGGACGCATGTTTTTGACTTCGATGCCCCATACACATGAATTGAAATTGTGTAATTTGCATGTTCAAATTTCCTTAATAATGATTAACAGTCACGAAAACTCATATCCCGAATTCAGCACTTGTCGCGTTAATCCGGTACGATGATTGCTCGTTCGCGTTCCTTTGCGGCGGGATACAGAGCGCGACACTGCCCACGCAAACACGCATTGTCTTTTGATTGCACATTACCATCGCTCTCTTCATCATAACTCCGCGATAACTTTATGTGACATTCCCGCGCCACATGGGATTGTGCCTTGTTAATTATTTACAGTGCAAATTTCAGTTAGTTCCGTGACAATTGGCCCCACCTGCTATCGCGGATTCCTGAAACTCTCCAGAGTGGACGCTAGGGTGACTCGATTAACCGCGCTGTTCTACCACTCAGTAAATTGACGTGCGAAAGAGTCATAGTTCTGTATTCTTACTACTTTTGATTCGCGTGGTTTATCACCCGAACACAAATTCACCATGAATATAGTTGTCACTTCACACTGTTTTTTTTTTAAAAGCGCCGCACATGTTCCAACCACAAGTCTTGAAGCGTCATCGAGAAATGCGCGTTCGATTATTATAATTATCACCGCACCAAGTTGATTACGCGACTCTCGAACGCCGTATCAATTTCGCGCCACACAAGGCATTTTGAGCGCCGCACTACATCCGGCACCCGCGTGGGTTCGAAACGTCGTTGTACCGAATTTTTCAGTCTTCGAGCGCGCGACGAGCAGATCAGCGATTGTCGATATCGATCGATAATCGTGTCGTTTTGATTCGACATTTGGCTTCTTCCGAGCACTCGAGTGTATATCGTCGCATCGTTGCTCCCCACAGAATGTAATTTTCCCAACGAATCAAGTAAAAGCGGGGACTGCTCTCGCAAAATTTCTCCTCCATATTGT